>NC_134144.1:76032009-76049647 GCF_033958435.1 Carettochelys insculpta
TTAGGGTTAGGGTTAGGGTTAGGGTTAGGGTTAGGGTTAGGGTTAGGGTTAGGGTTAGGGTTAGGGTTAGGGTTAGGGTTAGGGTTAGGGTTAGGGTTAGGGTTAGGGTTAGGGTTAGGGTTAGGGTTAGGGTTAGGGTTAGGGTTAGGGTTAGGGTTAGGGTTAGGGTTAGGGTTAGGGTTAGGGTTAGGGTTAGGGTTAGGGTTAGGGTTAGGGTTAGGGTTAGGGTTAGGGTTAGGGTTAGGGTTAGGGTTAGGGTTAGGGTTAGGGTTAGGGTTAGGGTTAGGGTTAGGGTTAGGGTTAGGGTTAGGGTTAGGGTTAGGGTTAGGGTTAGGGTTAGGGTTAGGGTTAGGGTTAGGGTTAGGGTTAGGGTTAGGGTTAGGGTTAGGGTTAGGGTTAGGGTTAGGGTTAGGGTTAGGGTTAGGGTTAGGGTTAGGGTTAGGGTTAGGGTTAGGGTTAGGGTTAGGGTTAGGGTTAGGGTTAGGGTTAGGGTTAGGGTTAGGGTTAGGGTTAGGGTTAGGGTTAGGGTTAGGGTTAGGGTTAGGGTTAGGGTTAGGGTTAGGGTTAGGGTTAGGGTTAGGGTTAGGGTTAGGGTTAGGGTTAGGGTTAGGGTTAGGGTTAGGGTTAGGGTTAGGGTTAGGGTTAGGGTTAGGGTTAGGGTTAGGGTTAGGGTTAGGGTTAGGGTTAGGGTTAGGGTTAGGGTTAGGGTTAGGGTTAGGGTTAGGGTTAGGGTTAGGGTTAGGGTTAGGGTTAGGGTTAGGGTTAGGGTTAGGGTTAGGGTTAGGGTTAGGGTTAGGGTTAGGGTTAGGGTTAGGGTTAGGGTTAGGGTTAGGGTTAGGGTTAGGGTTAGGGTTAGGGTTAGGGTTAGGGTTAGGGTTAGGGTTAGGGTTAGGGTTAGGGTTAGGGTTAGGGTTAGGGTTAGGGTTAGGGTTAGGGTTAGGGTTAGGGTTAGGGTTAGGGTTAGGGTTAGGGTTAGGGTTAGGGTTAGGGTTAGGGTTAGGGTTAGGGTTAGGGTTAGGGTTAGGGTTAGGGTTAGGGTTAGGGTTAGGGTTAGGGTTAGGGTTAGGGTTAGGGTTAGGGTTAGGGTTAGGGTTAGGGTTAGGGTTAGGGTTAGGGTTAGGGTTAGGGTTAGGGTTAGGGTTAGGGTTAGGGTTAGGGTTAGGGTTAGGGTTAGGGTTAGGGTTAGGGTTAGGGTTAGGGTTAGGGTTAGGGTTAGGGTTAGGGTTAGGGTTAGGGTTAGGGTTAGGGTTAGGGTTAGGGTTAGGGTTAGGGTTAGGGTTAGGGTTAGGGTTAGGGTTAGGGTTAGGGTTAGGGTTAGGGTTAGGGTTAGGGTTAGGGTTAGGGTTAGGGTTAGGGTTAGGGTTAGGGTTAGGGTTAGGGTTAGGGTTAGGGTTAGGGTTAGGGTTAGGGTTAGGGTTAGGGTTAGGGTTAGGGTTAGGGTTAGGGTTAGGGTTAGGGTTAGGGTTAGGGTTAGGGTTAGGGTTAGGGTTAGGGTTAGGGTTAGGGTTAGGGTTAGGGTTAGGGTTAGGGTTAGGGTTAGGGTTAGGGTTAGGGTTAGGGTTAGGGTTAGGGTTAGGGTTAGGGTTAGGGTTAGGGTTAGGGTTAGGGTTAGGGTTAGGGTTAGGGTTAGGGTTAGGGTTAGGGTTAGGGTTAGGGTTAGGGTTAGGGTTAGGGTTAGGGTTAGGGTTAGGGTTAGGGTTAGGGTTAGGGTTAGGGTTAGGGTTAGGGTTAGGGTTAGGGTTAGGGTTAGGGTTAGGGTTAGGGTTAGGGTTAGGGTTAGGGTTAGGGTTAGGGTTAGGGTTAGGGTTAGGGTTAGGGTTAGGGTTAGGGTTAGGGTTAGGGTTAGGGTTAGGGTTAGGGTTAGGGTTAGGGTTAGGGTTAGGGTTAGGGTTAGGGTTAGGGTTAGGGTTAGGGTTAGGGTTAGGGTTAGGGTTAGGGTTAGGGTTAGGGTTAGGGTTAGGGTTAGGGTTAGGGTTAGGGTTAGGGTTAGGGTTAGGGTTAGGGTTAGGGTTAGGGTTAGGGTTAGGGTTAGGGTTAGGGTTAGGGTTAGGGTTAGGGTTAGGGTTAGGGTTAGGGTTAGGGTTAGGGTTAGGGTTAGGGTTAGGGTTAGGGTTAGGGTTAGGGTTAGGGTTAGGGTTAGGGTTAGGGTTAGGGTTAGGGTTAGGGTTAGGGTTAGGGTTAGGGTTAGGGTTAGGGTTAGGGTTAGGGTTAGGGTTAGGGTTAGGGTTAGGGTTAGGGTTAGGGTTAGGGTTAGGGTTAGGGTTAGGGTTAGGGTTAGGGTTAGGGTTAGGGTTAGGGTTAGGGTTAGGGTTAGGGTTAGGGTTAGGGTTAGGGTTAGGGTTAGGGTTAGGGTTAGGGTTAGGGTTAGGGTTAGGGTTAGGGTTAGGGTTAGGGTTAGGGTTAGGGTTAGGGTTAGGGTTAGGGTTAGGGTTAGGGTTAGGGTTAGGGTTAGGGTTAGGGTTAGGGTTAGGGTTAGGGTTAGGGTTAGGGTTAGGGTTAGGGTTAGGGTTAGGGTTAGGGTTAGGGTTAGGGTTAGGGTTAGGGTTAGGGTTAGGGTTAGGGTTAGGGTTAGGGTTAGGGTTAGGGTTAGGGTTAGGGTTAGGGTTAGGGTTAGGGTTAGGGTTAGGGTTAGGGTTAGGGTTAGGGTTAGGGTTAGGGTTAGGGTTAGGGTTAGGGTTAGGGTTAGGGTTAGGGTTAGGGTTAGGGTTAGGGTTAGGGTTAGGGTTAGGGTTAGGGTTAGGGTTAGGGTTAGGGTTAGGGTTAGGGTTAGGGTTAGGGTTAGGGTTAGGGTTAGGGTTAGGGTTAGGGTTAGGGTTAGGGTTAGGGTTAGGGTTAGGGTTAGGGTTAGGGTTAGGGTTAGGGTTAGGGTTAGGGTTAGGGTTAGGGTTAGGGTTAGGGTTAGGGTTAGGGTTAGGGTTAGGGTTAGGGTTAGGGTTAGGGTTAGGGTTAGGGTTAGGGTTAGGGTTAGGGTTAGGGTTAGGGTTAGGGTTAGGGTTAGGGTTAGGGTTAGGGTTAGGGTTAGGGTTAGGGTTAGGGTTAGGGTTAGGGTTAGGGTTAGGGTTAGGGTTAGGGTTAGGGTTAGGGTTAGGGTTAGGGTTAGGGTTAGGGTTAGGGTTAGGGTTAGGGTTAGGGTTAGGGTTAGGGTTAGGGTTAGGGTTAGGGTTAGGGTTAGGGTTAGGGTTAGGGTTAGGGTTAGGGTTAGGGTTAGGGTTAGGGTTAGGGTTAGGGTTAGGGTTAGGGTTAGGGTTAGGGTTAGGGTTAGGGTTAGGGTTAGGGTTAGGGTTAGGGTTAGGGTTAGGGTTAGGGTTAGGGTTAGGGTTAGGGTTAGGGTTAGGGTTAGGGTTAGGGTTAGGGTTAGGGTTAGGGTTAGGGTTAGGGTTAGGGTTAGGGTTAGGGTTAGGGTTAGGGTTAGGGTTAGGGTTAGGGTTAGGGTTAGGGTTAGGGTTAGGGTTAGGGTTAGGGTTAGGGTTAGGGTTAGGGTTAGGGTTAGGGTTAGGGTTAGGGTTAGGGTTAGGGTTAGGGTTAGGGTTAGGGTTAGGGTTAGGGTTAGGGTTAGGGTTAGGGTTAGGGTTAGGGTTAGGGTTAGGGTTAGGGTTAGGGTTAGGGTTAGGGTTAGGGTTAGGGTTAGGGTTAGGGTTAGGGTTAGGGTTAGGGTTAGGGTTAGGGTTAGGGTTAGGGTTAGGGTTAGGGTTAGGGTTAGGGTTAGGGTTAGGGTTAGGGTTAGGGTTAGGGTTAGGGTTAGGGTTAGGGTTAGGGTTAGGGTTAGGGTTAGGGTTAGGGTTAGGGTTAGGGTTAGGGTTAGGGTTAGGGTTAGGGTTAGGGTTAGGGTTAGGGTTAGGGTTAGGGTTAGGGTTAGGGTTAGGGTTAGGGTTAGGGTTAGGGTTAGGGTTAGGGTTAGGGTTAGGGTTAGGGTTAGGGTTAGGGTTAGGGTTAGGGTTAGGGTTAGGGTTAGGGTTAGGGTTAGGGTTAGGGTTAGGGTTAGGGTTAGGGTTAGGGTTAGGGTTAGGGTTAGGGTTAGGGTTAGGGTTAGGGTTAGGGTTAGGGTTAGGGTTAGGGTTAGGGTTAGGGTTAGGGTTAGGGTTAGGGTTAGGGTTAGGGTTAGGGTTAGGGTTAGGGTTAGGGTTAGGGTTAGGGTTAGGGTTAGGGTTAGGGTTAGGGTTAGGGTTAGGGTTAGGGTTAGGGTTAGGGTTAGGGTTAGGGTTAGGGTTAGGGTTAGGGTTAGGGTTAGGGTTAGGGTTAGGGTTAGGGTTAGGGTTAGGGTTAGGGTTAGGGTTAGGGTTAGGGTTAGGGTTAGGGTTAGGGTTAGGGTTAGGGTTAGGGTTAGGGTTAGGGTTAGGGTTAGGGTTAGGGTTAGGGTTAGGGTTAGGGTTAGGGTTAGGGTTAGGGTTAGGGTTAGGGTTAGGGTTAGGGTTAGGGTTAGGGTTAGGGTTAGGGTTAGGGTTAGGGTTAGGGTTAGGGTTAGGGTTAGGGTTAGGGTTAGGGTTAGGGTTAGGGTTAGGGTTAGGGTTAGGGTTAGGGTTAGGGTTAGGGTTAGGGTTAGGGTTAGGGTTAGGGTTAGGGTTAGGGTTAGGGTTAGGGTTAGGGTTAGGGTTAGGGTTAGGGTTAGGGTTAGGGTTAGGGTTAGGGTTAGGGTTAGGGTTAGGGTTAGGGTTAGGGTTAGGGTTAGGGTTAGGGTTAGGGTTAGGGTTAGGGTTAGGGTTAGGGTTAGGGTTAGGGTTAGGGTTAGGGTTAGGGTTAGGGTTAGGGTTAGGGTTAGGGTTAGGGTTAGGGTTAGGGTTAGGGTTAGGGTTAGGGTTAGGGTTAGGGTTAGGGTTAGGGTTAGGGTTAGGGTTAGGGTTAGGGTTAGGGTTAGGGTTAGGGTTAGGGTTAGGGTTAGGGTTAGGGTTAGGGTTAGGGTTAGGGTTAGGGTTAGGGTTAGGGTTAGGGTTAGGGTTAGGGTTAGGGTTAGGGTTAGGGTTAGGGTTAGGGTTAGGGTTAGGGTTAGGGTTAGGGTTAGGGTTAGGGTTAGGGTTAGGGTTAGGGTTAGGGTTAGGGTTAGGGTTAGGGTTAGGGTTAGGGTTAGGGTTAGGGTTAGGGTTAGGGTTAGGGTTAGGGTTAGGGTTAGGGTTAGGGTTAGGGTTAGGGTTAGGGTTAGGGTTAGGGTTAGGGTTAGGGTTAGGGTTAGGGTTAGGGTTAGGGTTAGGGTTAGGGTTAGGGTTAGGGTTAGGGTTAGGGTTAGGGTTAGGGTTAGGGTTAGGGTTAGGGTTAGGGTTAGGGTTAGGGTTAGGGTTAGGGTTAGGGTTAGGGTTAGGGTTAGGGTTAGGGTTAGGGTTAGGGTTAGGGTTAGGGTTAGGGTTAGGGTTAGGGTTAGGGTTAGGGTTAGGGTTAGGGTTAGGGTTAGGGTTAGGGTTAGGGTTAGGGTTAGGGTTAGGGTTAGGGTTAGGGTTAGGGTTAGGGTTAGGGTTAGGGTTAGGGTTAGGGTTAGGGTTAGGGTTAGGGTTAGGGTTAGGGTTAGGGTTAGGGTTAGGGTTAGGGTTAGGGTTAGGGTTAGGGTTAGGGTTAGGGTTAGGGTTAGGGTTAGGGTTAGGGTTAGGGTTAGGGTTAGGGTTAGGGTTAGGGTTAGGGTTAGGGTTAGGGTTAGGGTTAGGGTTAGGGTTAGGGTTAGGGTTAGGGTTAGGGTTAGGGTTAGGGTTAGGGTTAGGGTTAGGGTTAGGGTTAGGGTTAGGGTTAGGGTTAGGGTTAGGGTTAGGGTTAGGGTTAGGGTTAGGGTTAGGGTTAGGGTTAGGGTTAGGGTTAGGGTTAGGGTTAGGGTTAGGGTTAGGGTTAGGGTTAGGGTTAGGGTTAGGGTTAGGGTTAGGGTTAGGGTTAGGGTTAGGGTTAGGGTTAGGGTTAGGGTTAGGGTTAGGGTTAGGGTTAGGGTTAGGGTTAGGGTTAGGGTTAGGGTTAGGGTTAGGGTTAGGGTTAGGGTTAGGGTTAGGGTTAGGGTTAGGGTTAGGGTTAGGGTTAGGGTTAGGGTTAGGGTTAGGGTTAGGGTTAGGGTTAGGGTTAGGGTTAGGGTTAGGGTTAGGGTTAGGGTTAGGGTTAGGGTTAGGGTTAGGGTTAGGGTTAGGGTTAGGGTTAGGGTTAGGGTTAGGGTTAGGGTTAGGGTTAGGGTTAGGGTTAGGGTTAGGGTTAGGGTTAGGGTTAGGGTTAGGGTTAGGGTTAGGGTTAGGGTTAGGGTTAGGGTTAGGGTTAGGGTTAGGGTTAGGGTTAGGGTTAGGGTTAGGGTTAGGGTTAGGGTTAGGGTTAGGGTTAGGGTTAGGGTTAGGGTTAGGGTTAGGGTTAGGGTTAGGGTTAGGGTTAGGGTTAGGGTTAGGGTTAGGGTTAGGGTTAGGGTTAGGGTTAGGGTTAGGGTTAGGGTTAGGGTTAGGGTTAGGGTTAGGGTTAGGGTTAGGGTTAGGGTTAGGGTTAGGGTTAGGGTTAGGGTTAGGGTTAGGGTTAGGGTTAGGGTTAGGGTTAGGGTTAGGGTTAGGGTTAGGGTTAGGGTTAGGGTTAGGGTTAGGGTTAGGGTTAGGGTTAGGGTTAGGGTTAGGGTTAGGGTTAGGGTTAGGGTTAGGGTTAGGGTTAGGGTTAGGGTTAGGGTTAGGGTTAGGGTTAGGGTTAGGGTTAGGGTTAGGGTTAGGGTTAGGGTTAGGGTTAGGGTTAGGGTTAGGGTTAGGGTTAGGGTTAGGGTTAGGGTTAGGGTTAGGGTTAGGGTTAGGGTTAGGGTTAGGGTTAGGGTTAGGGTTAGGGTTAGGGTTAGGGTTAGGGTTAGGGTTAGGGTTAGGGTTAGGGTTAGGGTTAGGGTTAGGGTTAGGGTTAGGGTTAGGGTTAGGGTTAGGGTTAGGGTTAGGGTTAGGGTTAGGGTTAGGGTTAGGGTTAGGGTTAGGGTTAGGGTTAGGGTTAGGGTTAGGGTTAGGGTTAGGGTTAGGGTTAGGGTTAGGGTTAGGGTTAGGGTTAGGGTTAGGGTTAGGGTTAGGGTTAGGGTTAGGGTTAGGGTTAGGGTTAGGGTTAGGGTTAGGGTTAGGGTTAGGGTTAGGGTTAGGGTTAGGGTTAGGGTTAGGGTTAGGGTTAGGGTTAGGGTTAGGGTTAGGGTTAGGGTTAGGGTTAGGGTTAGGGTTAGGGTTAGGGTTAGGGTTAGGGTTAGGGTTAGGGTTAGGGTTAGGGTTAGGGTTAGGGTTAGGGTTAGGGTTAGGGTTAGGGTTAGGGTTAGGGTTAGGGTTAGGGTTAGGGTTAGGGTTAGGGTTAGGGTTAGGGTTAGGGTTAGGGTTAGGGTTAGGGTTAGGGTTAGGGTTAGGGTTAGGGTTAGGGTTAGGGTTAGGGTTAGGGTTAGGGTTAGGGTTAGGGTTAGGGTTAGGGTTAGGGTTAGGGTTAGGGTTAGGGTTAGGGTTAGGGTTAGGGTTAGGGTTAGGGTTAGGGTTAGGGTTAGGGTTAGGGTTAGGGTTAGGGTTAGGGTTAGGGTTAGGGTTAGGGTTAGGGTTAGGGTTAGGGTTAGGGTTAGGGTTAGGGTTAGGGTTAGGGTTAGGGTTAGGGTTAGGGTTAGGGTTAGGGTTAGGGTTAGGGTTAGGGTTAGGGTTAGGGTTAGGGTTAGGGTTAGGGTTAGGGTTAGGGTTAGGGTTAGGGTTAGGGTTAGGGTTAGGGTTAGGGTTAGGGTTAGGGTTAGGGTTAGGGTTAGGGTTAGGGTTAGGGTTAGGGTTAGGGTTAGGGTTAGGGTTAGGGTTAGGGTTAGGGTTAGGGTTAGGGTTAGGGTTAGGGTTAGGGTTAGGGTTAGGGTTAGGGTTAGGGTTAGGGTTAGGGTTAGGGTTAGGGTTAGGGTTAGGGTTAGGGTTAGGGTTAGGGTTAGGGTTAGGGTTAGGGTTAGGGTTAGGGTTAGGGTTAGGGTTAGGGTTAGGGTTAGGGTTAGGGTTAGGGTTAGGGTTAGGGTTAGGGTTAGGGTTAGGGTTAGGGTTAGGGTTAGGGTTAGGGTTAGGGTTAGGGTTAGGGTTAGGGTTAGGGTTAGGGTTAGGGTTAGGGTTAGGGTTAGGGTTAGGGTTAGGGTTAGGGTTAGGGTTAGGGTTAGGGTTAGGGTTAGGGTTAGGGTTAGGGTTAGGGTTAGGGTATAGGGTTAGGGTTAGGGTTAGGGTTAGGGTTAGGGTTAGGGTTAGGGTTAGGGTTAGGGTTAGGGTTAGGGTTAGGGTTAGGGTTAGGGTTAGGGTTAGGGTTAGGGTTAGGGTTAGGGTTAGGGTTAGGGTTAGGGTTAGGGTTAGGGTTAGGGTTAGGGTTAGGGTTAGGGTTAGGGTTAGGGTTAGGGTTAGGGTTAGGGTTAGGGTTAGGGTTAGGGTTAGGGTTAGGGTTAGGGTTAGGGTTAGGGTTAGGGTTAGGGTTAGGGTTAGGGTTAGGGTTAGGGTTAGGGTTAGGGTTAGGGTTAGGGTTAGGGTTAGGGTTAGGGTTAGGGTTAGGGTTAGGGTTAGGGTTAGGGTTAGGGTTAGGGTTAGGGTTAGGGTTAGGGTTAGGGTTAGGGTTAGGGTTAGGGTTAGGGTTAGGGTTAGGGTTAGGGTTAGGGTTAGGGTTAGGGTTAGGGTTAGGGTTAGGGTTAGGGTTAGGGTTAGGGTTAGGGTTAGGGTTAGGGTTAGGGTTAGGGTTAGGGTTAGGGTTAGGGTTAGGGTTAGGGTTAGGGTTAGGGTTAGGGTTAGGGTTAGGGTTAGGGTTAGGGTTAGGGTTAGGGTTAGGGTTAGGGTTAGGGTTAGGGTTAGGGTTAGGGTTAGGGTTAGGGTTAGGGTTAGGGTTAGGGTTAGGGTTAGGGTTAGGGTTAGGGTTAGGGTTAGGGTTAGGGTTAGGGTTAGGGTTAGGGTTAGGGTTAGGGTTAGGGTTAGGGTTAGGGTTAGGGTTAGGGTTAGGGTTAGGGTTAGGGTTAGGGTTAGGGTTAGGGTTAGGGTTAGGGTTAGGGTTAGGGTTAGGGTTAGGGTTAGGGTTAGGGTTAGGGTTAGGGTTAGGGTTAGGGTTAGGGTTAGGGTTAGGGTTAGGGTTAGGGTTAGGGTTAGGGTTAGGGTTAGGGTTAGGGTTAGGGTTAGGGTTAGGGTTAGGGTTAGGGTTAGGGTTAGGGTTAGGGTTAGGGTTAGGGTTAGGGTTAGGGTTAGGGTTAGGGTTAGGGTTAGGGTTAGGGTTAGGGTTAGGGTTAGGGTTAGGGTTAGGGTTAGGGTTAGGGTTAGGGTTAGGGTTAGGGTTAGGGTTAGGGTTAGGGTTAGGGTTAGGGTTAGGGTTAGGGTTAGGGTTAGGGTTAGGGTTAGGGTTAGGGTTAGGGTTAGGGTTAGGGTTAGGGTTAGGGTTAGGGTTAGGGTTAGGGTTAGGGTTAGGGTTAGGGTTAGGGTTAGGGTTAGGGTTAGGGTTAGGGTTAGGGTTAGGGTTAGGGTTAGGGTTAGGGTTAGGGTTAGGGTTAGGGTTAGGGTTAGGGTTAGGGTTAGGGTTAGGGTTAGGGTTAGGGTTAGGGTTAGGGTTAGGGTTAGGGTTAGGGTTAGGGTTAGGGTTAGGGTTAGGGTTAGGGTTAGGGTTAGGGTTAGGGTTAGGGTTAGGGTTAGGGTTAGGGTTAGGGTTAGGGTTAGGGTTAGGGTTAGGGTTAGGGTTAGGGTTAGGGTTAGGGTTAGGGTTAGGGTTAGGGTTAGGGTTAGGGTTAGGGTTAGGGTTAGGGTTAGGGTTAGGGTTAGGGTTAGGGTTAGGGTTAGGGTTAGGGTTAGGGTTAGGGTTAGGGTTAGGGTTAGGGTTAGGGTTAGGGTTAGGGTTAGGGTTAGGGTTAGGGTTAGGGTTAGGGTTAGGGTTAGGGTTAGGGTTAGGGTTAGGGTTAGGGTTAGGGTTAGGGTTAGGGTTAGGGTTAGGGTTAGGGTTAGGGTTAGGGTTAGGGTTAGGGTTAGGGTTAGGGTTAGGGTTAGGGTTAGGGTTAGGGTTAGGGTTAGGGTTAGGGTTAGGGTTAGGGTTAGGGTTAGGGTTAGGGTTAGGGTTAGGGTTAGGGTTAGGGTTAGGGTTAGGGTTAGGGTTAGGGTTAGGGTTAGGGTTAGGGTTAGGGTTAGGGTTAGGGTTAGGGTTAGGGTTAGGGTTAGGGTTAGGGTTAGGGTTAGGGTTAGGGTTAGGGTTAGGGTTAGGGTTAGGGTTAGGGTTAGGGTTAGGGTTAGGGTTAGGGTTAGGGTTAGGGTTAGGGTTAGGGTTAGGGTTAGGGTTAGGGTTAGGGTTAGGGTTAGGGTTAGGGTTAGGGTTAGGGTTAGGGTTAGGGTTAGGGTTAGGGTTAGGGTTAGGGTTAGGGTTAGGGTTAGGGTTAGGGTTAGGGTTAGGGTTAGGGTTAGGGTTAGGGTTAGGGTTAGGGTTAGGGTTAGGGTTAGGGTTAGGGTTAGGGTTAGGGTTAGGGTTAGGGTTAGGGTTAGGGTTAGGGTTAGGGTTAGGGTTAGGGTTAGGGTTAGGGTTAGGGTTAGGGTTAGGGTTAGGGTTAGGGTTAGGGTTAGGGTTAGGGTTAGGGTTAGGGTTAGGGTTAGGGTTAGGGTTAGGGTTAGGGTTAGGGTTAGGGTTAGGGTTAGGGTTAGGGTTAGGGTTAGGGTTAGGGTTAGGGTTAGGGTTAGGGTTAGGGTTAGGGTTAGGGTTAGGGTTAGGGTTAGGGTTAGGGTTAGGGTTAGGGTTAGGGTTAGGGTTAGGGTTAGGGTTAGGGTTAGGGTTAGGGTTAGGGTTAGGGTTAGGGTTAGGGTTAGGGTTAGGGTTAGGGTTAGGGTTAGGGTTAGGGTTAGGGTTAGGGTTAGGGTTAGGGTTAGGGTTAGGGTTAGGGTTAGGGTTAGGGTTAGGGTTAGGGTTAGGGTTAGGGTTAGGGTTAGGGTTAGGGTTAGGGTTAGGGTTAGGGTTAGGGTTAGGGTTAGGGTTAGGGTTAGGGTTAGGGTTAGGGTTAGGGTTAGGGTTAGGGTTAGGGTTAGGGTTAGGGTTAGGGTTAGGGTTAGGGTTAGGGTTAGGGTTAGGGTTAGGGTTAGGGTTAGGGTTAGGGTTAGGGTTAGGGTTAGGGTTAGGGTTAGGGTTAGGGTTAGGGTTAGGGTTAGGGTTAGGGTTAGGGTTAGGGTTAGGGTTAGGGTTAGGGTTAGGGTTAGGGTTAGGGTTAGGGTTAGGGTTAGGGTTAGGGTTAGGGTTAGGGTTAGGGTTAGGGTTAGGGTTAGGGTTAGGGTTAGGGTTAGGGTTAGGGTTAGGGTTAGGGTTAGGGTTAGGGTTAGGGTTAGGGTTAGGGTTAGGGTTAGGGTTAGGGTTAGGGTTAGGGTTAGGGTTAGGGTTAGGGTTAGGGTTAGGGTTAGGGTTAGGGTTAGGGTTAGGGTTAGGGTTAGGGTTAGGGTTAGGGTTAGGGTTAGGGTTAGGGTTAGGGTTAGGGTTAGGGTTAGGGTTAGGGTTAGGGTTAGGGTTAGGGTTAGGGTTAGGGTTAGGGTTAGGGTTAGGGTTAGGGTTAGGGTTAGGGTTAGGGTTAGGGTTAGGGTTAGGGTTAGGGTTAGGGTTAGGGTTAGGGTTAGGGTTAGGGTTAGGGTTAGGGTTAGGGTTAGGGTTAGGGTTAGGGTTAGGGTTAGGGTTAGGGTTAGGGTTAGGGTTAGGGTTAGGGTTAGGGTTAGGGTTAGGGTTAGGGTTAGGGTTAGGGTTAGGGTTAGGGTTAGGGTTAGGGTTAGGGTTAGGGTTAGGGTTAGGGTTAGGGTTAGGGTTAGGGTTAGGGTTAGGGTTAGGGTTAGGGTTAGGGTTAGGGTTAGGGTTAGGGTTAGGGTTAGGGTTAGGGTTAGGGTTAGGGTTAGGGTTAGGGTTAGGGTTAGGGTTAGGGTTAGGGTTAGGGTTAGGGTTAGGGTTAGGGTTAGGGTTAGGGTTAGGGTTAGGGTTAGGGTTAGGGTTAGGGTTAGGGTTAGGGTTAGGGTTAGGGTTAGGGTTAGGGTTAGGGTTAGGGTTAGGGTTAGGGTTAGGGTTAGGGTTAGGGTTAGGGTTAGGGTTAGGGTTAGGGTTAGGGTTAGGGTTAGGGTTAGGGTTAGGGTTAGGGTTAGGGTTAGGGTTAGGGTTAGGGTTAGGGTTAGGGTTAGGGTTAGGGTTAGGGTTAGGGTTAGGGTTAGGGTTAGGGTTAGGGTTAGGGTTAGGGTTAGGGTTAGGGTTAGGGTTAGGGTTAGGGTTAGGGTTAGGGTTAGGGTTAGGGTTAGGGTTAGGGTTAGGGTTAGGGTTAGGGTTAGGGTTAGGGTTAGGGTTAGGGTTAGGGTTAGGGTTAGGGTTAGGGTTAGGGTTAGGGTTAGGGTTAGGGTTAGGGTTAGGGTTAGGGTTAGGGTTAGGGTTAGGGTTAGGGTTAGGGTTAGGGTTAGGGTTAGGGTTAGGGTTAGGGTTAGGGTTAGGGTTAGGGTTAGGGTTAGGGTTAGGGTTAGGGTTAGGGTTAGGGTTAGGGTTAGGGTTAGGGTTAGGGTTAGGGTTAGGGTTAGGGTTAGGGTTAGGGTTAGGGTTAGGGTTAGGGTTAGGGTTAGGGTTAGGGTTAGGGTTAGGGTTAGGGTTAGGGTTAGGGTTAGGGTTAGGGTTAGGGTTAGGGTTAGGGTTAGGGTTAGGGTTAGGGTTAGGGTTAGGGTTAGGGTTAGGGTTAGGGTTAGGGTTAGGGTTAGGGTTAGGGTTAGGGTTAGGGTTAGGGTTAGGGTTAGGGTTAGGGTTAGGGTTAGGGTTAGGGTTAGGGTTAGGGTTAGGGTTAGGGTTAGGGTTAGGGTTAGGGTTAGGGTTAGGGTTAGGGTTAGGGTTAGGGTTAGGGTTAGGGTTAGGGTTAGGGTTAGGGTTAGGGTTAGGGTTAGGGTTAGGGTTAGGGTTAGGGTTAGGGTTAGGGTTAGGGTTAGGGTTAGGGTTAGGGTTAGGGTTAGGGTTAGGGTTAGGGTTAGGGTTAGGGTTAGGGTTAGGGTTAGGGTTAGGGTTAGGGTTAGGGTTAGGGTTAGGGTTAGGGTTAGGGTTAGGGTTAGGGTTAGGGTTAGGGTTAGGGTTAGGGTTAGGGTTAGGGTTAGGGTTAGGGTTAGGGTTAGGGTTAGGGTTAGGGTTAGGGTTAGGGTTAGGGTTAGGGTTAGGGTTAGGGTTAGGGTTAGGGTTAGGGTTAGGGTTAGGGTTAGGGTTAGGGTTAGGGTTAGGGTTAGGGTTAGGGTTAGGGTTAGGGTTAGGGTTAGGGTTAGGGTTAGGGTTAGGGTTAGGGTTAGGGTTAGGGTTAGGGTTAGGGTTAGGGTTAGGGTTAGGGTTAGGGTTAGGGTTAGGGTTAGGGTTAGGGTTAGGGTTAGGGTTAGGGTTAGGGTTAGGGTTAGGGTTAGGGTTAGGGTTAGGGTTAGGGTTAGGGTTAGGGTTAGGGTTAGGGTTAGGGTTAGGGTTAGGGTTAGGGTTAGGGTTAGGGTTAGGGTTAGGGTTAGGGTTAGGGTTAGGGTTAGGGTTAGGGTTAGGGTTAGGGTTAGGGTTAGGGTTAGGGTTAGGGTTAGGGTTAGGGTTAGGGTTAGGGTTAGGGTTAGGGTTAGGGTTAGGGTTAGGGTTAGGGTTAGGGTTAGGGTTAGGGTTAGGGTTAGGGTTAGGGTTAGGGTTAGGGTTAGGGTTAGGGTTAGGGTTAGGGTTAGGGTTAGGGTTAGGGTTAGGGTTAGGGTTAGGGTTAGGGTTAGGGTTAGGGTTAGGGTTAGGGTTAGGGTTAGGGTTAGGGTTAGGGTTAGGGTTAGGGTTAGGGTTAGGGTTAGGGTTAGGGTTAGGGTTAGGGTTAGGGTTAGGGTTAGGGTTAGGGTTAGGGTTAGGGTTAGGGTTAGGGTTAGGGTTAGGGTTAGGGTTAGGGTTAGGGTTAGGGTTAGGGTTAGGGTTAGGGTTAGGGTTAGGGTTAGGGTTAGGGTTAGGGTTAGGGTTAGGGTTAGGGTTAGGGTTAGGGTTAGGGTTAGGGTTAGGGTTAGGGTTAGGGTTAGGGTTAGGGTTAGGGTTAGGGTTAGGGTTAGGGTTAGGGTTAGGGTTAGGGTTAGGGTTAGGGTTAGGGTTAGGGTTAGGGTTAGGGTTAGGGTTAGGGTTAGGGTTAGGGTTAGGGTTAGGGTTAGGGTTAGGGTTAGGGTTAGGGTTAGGGTTAGGGTTAGGGTTAGGGTTAGGGTTAGGGTTAGGGTTAGGGTTAGGGTTAGGGTTAGGGTTAGGGTTAGGGTTAGGGTTAGGGTTAGGGTTAGGGTTAGGGTTAGGGTTAGGGTTAGGGTTAGGGTTAGGGTTAGGGTTAGGGTTAGGGTTAGGGTTAGGGTTAGGGTTAGGGTTAGGGTTAGGGTTAGGGTTAGGGTTAGGGTTAGGGTTAGGGTTAGGGTTAGGGTTAGGGTTAGGGTTAGGGTTAGGGTTAGGGTTAGGGTTAGGGTTAGGGTTAGGGTTAGGGTTAGGGTTAGGGTTAGGGTTAGGGTTAGGGTTAGGGTTAGGGTTAGGGTTAGGGTTAGGGTTAGGGTTAGGGTTAGGGTTAGGGTTAGGGTTAGGGTTAGGGTTAGGGTTAGGGTTAGGGTTAGGGTTAGGGTTAGGGTTAGGGTTAGGGTTAGGGTTAGGGTTAGGGTTAGGGTTAGGGTTAGGGTTAGGGTTAGGGTTAGGGTTAGGGTTAGGGTTAGGGTTAGGGTTAGGGTTAGGGTTAGGGTTAGGGTTAGGGTTAGGGTTAGGGTTAGGGTTAGGGTTAGGGTTAGGGTTAGGGTTAGGGTTAGGGTTAGGGTTAGGGTTAGGGTTAGGGTTAGGGTTAGGGTTAGGGTTAGGGTTAGGGTTAGGGTTAGGGTTAGGGTTAGGGTTAGGGTTAGGGTTAGGGTTAGGGTTAGGGTTAGGGTTAGGGTTAGGGTTAGGGTTAGGGTTAGGGTTAGGGTTAGGGTTAGGGTTAGGGTTAGGGTTAGGGTTAGGGTTAGGGTTAGGGTTAGGGTTAGGGTTAGGGTTAGGGTTAGGGTTAGGGTTAGGGTTAGGGTTAGGGTTAGGGTTAGGGTTAGGGTTAGGGTTAGGGTTAGGGTTAGGGTTAGGGTTAGGGTTAGGGTTAGGGTTAGGGTTAGGGTTAGGGTTAGGGTTAGGGTTAGGGTTAGGGTTAGGGTTAGGGTTAGGGTTAGGGTTAGGGTTAGGGTTAGGGTTAGGGTTAGGGTTAGGGTTAGGGTTAGGGTTAGGGTTAGGGTTAGGGTTAGGGTTAGGGTTAGGGTTAGGGTTAGGGTTAGGGTTAGGGTTAGGGTTAGGGTTAGGGTTAGGGTTAGGGTTAGGGTTAGGGTTAGGGTTAGGGTTAGGGTTAGGGTTAGGGTTAGGGTTAGGGTTAGGGTTAGGGTTAGGGTTAGGGTTAGGGTTAGGGTTAGGGTTAGGGTTAGGGTTAGGGTTAGGGTTAGGGTTAGGGTTAGGGTTAGGGTTAGGGTTAGGGTTAGGGTTAGGGTTAGGGTTAGGGTTAGGGTTAGGGTTAGGGTTAGGGTTAGGGTTAGGGTTAGGGTTAGGGTTAGGGTTAGGGTTAGGGTTAGGGTTAGGGTTAGGGTTAGGGTTAGGGTTAGGGTTAGGGTTAGGGTTAGGGTTAGGGTTAGGGTTAGGGTTAGGGTTAGGGTTAGGGTTAGGGTTAGGGTTAGGGTTAGGGTTAGGGTTAGGGTTAGGGTTAGGGTTAGGGTTAGGGTTAGGGTTAGGGTTAGGGTTAGGGTTAGGGTTAGGGTTAGGGTTAGGGTTAGGGTTAGGGTTAGGGTTAGGGTTAGGGTTAGGGTTAGGGTTAGGGTTAGGGTTAGGGTTAGGGTTAGGGTTAGGGTTAGGGTTAGGGTTAGGGTTAGGGTTAGGGTTAGGGTTAGGGTTAGGGTTAGGGTTAGGGTTAGGGTTAGGGTTAGGGTTAGGGTTAGGGTTAGGGTTAGGGTTAGGGTTAGGGTTAGGGTTAGGGTTAGGGTTAGGGTTAGGGTTAGGGTTAGGGTTAGGGTTAGGGTTAGGGTTAGGGTTAGGGTTAGGGTTAGGGTTAGGGTTAGGGTTAGGGTTAGGGTTAGGGTTAGGGTTAGGGTTAGGGTTAGGGTTAGGGTTAGGGTTAGGGTTAGGGTTAGGGTTAGGGTTAGGGTTAGGGTTAGGGTTAGGGTTAGGGTTAGGGTTAGGGTTAGGGTTAGGGTTAGGGTTAGGGTTAGGGTTAGGGTTAGGGTTAGGGTTAGGGTTAGGGTTAGGGTTAGGGTTAGGGTTAGGGTTAGGGTTAGGGTTAGGGTTAGGGTTAGGGTTAGGGTTAGGGTTAGGGTTAGGGTTAGGGTTAGGGTTAGGGTTAGGGTTAGGGTTAGGGTTAGGGTTAGGGTTAGGGTTAGGGTTAGGGTTAGGGTTAGGGTTAGGGTTAGGGTTAGGGTTAGGGTTAGGGTTAGGGTTAGGGTTAGGGTTAGGGTTAGGGTTAGGGTTAGGGTTAGGGTTAGGGTTAGGGTTAGGGTTAGGGTTAGGGTTAGGGTTAGGGTTAGGGTTAGGGTTAGGGTTAGGGTTAGGGTTAGGGTTAGGGTTAGGGTTAGGGTTAGGGTTAGGGTTAGGGTTAGGGTTAGGGTTAGGGTTAGGGTTAGGGTTAGGGTTAGGGTTAGGGTTAGGGTTAGGGTTAGGGTTAGGGTTAGGGTTAGGGTTAGGGTTAGGGTTAGGGTTAGGGTTAGGGTTAGGGTTAGGGTTAGGGTTAGGGTTAGGGTTAGGGTTAGGGTTAGGGTTAGGGTTAGGGTTAGGGTTAGGGTTAGGGTTAGGGTTAGGGTTAGGGTTAGGGTTAGGGTTAGGGTTAGGGTTAGGGTTAGGGTTAGGGTTAGGGTTAGGGTTAGGGTTAGGGTTAGGGTTAGGGTTAGGGTTAGGGTTAGGGTTAGGGTTAGGGTTAGGGTTAGGGTTAGGGTTAGGGTTAGGGTTAGGGTTAGGGTTAGGGTTAGGGTTAGGGTTAGGGTTAGGGTTAGGGTTAGGGTTAGGGTTAGGGTTAGGGTTAGGGTTAGGGTTAGGGTTAGGGTTAGGGTTAGGGTTAGGGTTAGGGTTAGGGTTAGGGTTAGGGTTAGGGTTAGGGTTAGGGTTAGGGTTAGGGTTAGGGTTAGGGTTAGGGTTAGGGTTAGGGTTAGGGTTAGGGTTAGGGTTAGGGTTAGGGTTAGGGTTAGGGTTAGGGTTAGGGTTAGGGTTAGGGTTAGGGTTAGGGTTAGGGTTAGGGTTAGGGTTAGGGTTAGGGTTAGGGTTAGGGTTAGGGTTAGGGTTAGGGTTAGGGTTAGGGTTAGGGTTAGGGTTAGGGTTAGGGTTAGGGTTAGGGTTAGGGTTAGGGTTAGGGTTAGGGTTAGGGTTAGGGTTAGGGTTAGGGTTAGGGTTAGGGTTAGGGTTAGGGTTAGGGTTAGGGTTAGGGTTAGGGTTAGGGTTAGGGTTAGGGTTAGGGTTAGGGTTAGGGTTAGGGTTAGGGTTAGGGTTAGGGTTAGGGTTAGGGTTAGGGTTAGGGTTAGGGTTAGGGTTAGGGTTAGGGTTAGGGTTAGGGTTAGGGTTAGGGTTAGGGTTAGGGTTAGGGTTAGGGTTAGGGTTAGGGTTAGGGTTAGGGTTAGGGTTAGGGTTAGGGTTAGGGTTAGGGTTAGGGTTAGGGTTAGGGTTAGGGTAGGGTTAGGGTTAGGGTTAGGGTTAGGGTTAGGGTTAGGGTTAGGGTTAGGGTTAGGGTTAGGGTTAGGGTTAGGGTTAGGGTTAGGGTTAGGGTTAGGGTTAGGGTTAGGGTTAGGGTTAGGGTTAGGGTTAGGGTTAG